>NC_059555.1:4257500-4265000 GCF_905220415.1 Colias croceus
CGGAAGCATTGGAGCCCATATCCATGGTTGATAGATATCATCCCCCTCTAATCATAAATGTTAGTTTGGAAACACCTCTGTACCTAAAACACAACGTCACTGAACGGAATGACATATTCAATTTTTTCAATGGTAAATATGATAATATTAAGCATGATCTATCTGTGATTGATTGGACATCAAGGCTACCCTACGACATGGATGTAAATACTATGGTTTCCGAATTTTATTCTATCTTGCGAAATTTAATAAAGCAATACGTTCCACTTAAGCAAAGACGCAACTCTAAGTATCCTCCCTGGTTCACAAATAGGCTTATTAAATTGTTAGGTGAAAAAGAAAAATATCGTAAACGCTATAAAATATATAAAAACGAAATGGATAAACTGCAGTATAATTTATTAAAAAATAGAACTCGCATTATATTAGATAAGTCTTATGATGATTATATAACTAAAATACAGGGCGATATATTAAAAAATCCTAAAACCTTTTGGACCTACATAAAATCTAAGAGGAGTCATGCCTGCAACTTTCCATCTGTTATGGTACTTAATGATAAATCGGCAAATGATGGTAATGGAATAGCAAACTTATTTGTTGAACATTTTTCTTCGGTATACAGTCAATCATCGTCATCCATGTCGTCACAAAACGTACTTTCATCTTTAACAATGTGTGCTCGTAATAACGTAAATATTAATGAACGGGAGGTCAAACGTAAATTACAATTACTCGATATTAATAAAGGTTCGGGTCATGACGGTATCAGTACGGTATTTTACAAAAGATGTGCAACGGAATTGTCAGTTCCTCTATCTATAATTTATAATAAATCCCTAAACAGCGGAATATTTCCAACTTTTTGGAAAAAAGGTTTGATAGTGCCAATTTTTAAACAGGGGGATAAGTGTGAAGTAAAAAATTATCGGCCTATTACATTGTTATCGATACCCGCGAAAATTTTTGAGTCTTTCGTTTATGGTTACATATCGTGGCACACCAAGAGTCTTATTTCTGTGAACCAGCATGGTTTCACAAAAAAACGTTCGACACTTACCAACTTGCTAAGTTTCACTAACTCAGCAATAACAAAAATAAGTGACGGTAATGAGGTCGACGTAATCTATACTGATTTCAGTAAGGCCTTTGATACAGTGAATCACCATCTGCTAATAAAAAAACTTAGGGACACTTTTTGTCTTTCAGAACAGGTTTTACTCTGGTTGCAGTCTTACTTATACCTTAGACCACAAATAGTTAGGCTTAGCGGATATCAGTCTAAAGAATATTATCAGTTATCTGGAGTTCCCCAAGGCTCCCATCTAGGCCCATTATTGTTTACATTATTTATAAACGACATTACGAATGTTATCTTGGAATCTGAATATGAAATTTATGCGGACGACTTAAAACTTTTCAGATCGGTAAATTGCTCTCACGACCAACAAAAACTGCAGGATGATATAAATCGAGTATCACTTTGGTGTAAGAATAACCTAATGCAACTGAATGGAAGTAAATGTAATTTTATAAAACTTTCCAGAAAACATGTTAGATTCAAAACAACTTATAAAATTGATGATATTGCTATTAATCAAAAGTACAATCTTAAAGACTTAGGTATTACATTAGATGAGGAATGCAGATTTGATACACATATAGATCTGGTGGTTCGCAAAAGTTTTAAAATGCTAGGTTTTATTTTTCGTAATACACAGGATTTTAAATCTACTCTCGCTATGAAAATACTTTATAATTCTCTCGTAAGGTCCAACCTTGAATACAACTCAGTTGTCTGGTGCCCTTACTATAAAAAATATATTACTCGTATTGAATCAGTACAGAAAAAATTTATTAATAGATTAAGTTATATCACCAAAAATAATACTCTTACAAATTATAGCGAAAAGCTAAACTTTTTTAAAATGGAGTCTTTGGAAGCGCGCAGAAGCGCGTCACAGCTTATATGCCTACATAAATTATTGAACAATGAGATAGACTGTCCATCACTGTTGTCGCAAATTGGTCTCTCGGTGCCTATCTATAATTGTCGGCTTAGTACTTTTTGCCCTATGTACACAAAATTTTCAAAAAATAGATATGGTTCGAACTCCCCGTTACAACTTATTTTAAAAACAACAACTTATTTTAATAGAATATTTACAGTTGATCATAACACAGATATTTATTTTTCAAAACTAAGCTCGTTCAAAAAGCATATTGTTAACACTTTAAACAAACTGTATAAAATTTAAGTTTTTACTTTTTAGTTCATCTTTATAATTAAATTTTTATGAAAAATTGTTAAAGCGGTGCCTACCTGTAATTTAGATACGTAAATACTAATGTGTATTTTAAGTTAATTTTGAATTGTTTGAACAAAAATTATGTATCTAGTTGGTAAGCCATTTTTTAAATAAATAAATAAATAAATAAACAACACGAACATCAAACACGAACACGAACACGAACAACACGAACATCAAACACGAACACGAACACGAACACGAACATCAAACACGAACATCAAACACGAACATCAAACACGAACACGAACACGAACACGAACACGAACATCAAACACGAACATCAACCACGAACACGAACATGAACATGAACACGAACATCAAACACGAACACGAACACGAACACGAACAACACGAACATCAAACACGAACACGAACACGAACACGAACACAAACACGAACATCAAACACGAACATCAAACACGAACACGAACACGAACACGAACACGAACACGAACACGAACATCAAACACGAACACAAACACGAACATCAAACACGAACACGAACACGAACACGAACACGAACACGAACACGAACACGAACACGAACACGAACACGAACACGAACACGAACACGAACACGAACACGAACACGAACACGAACACGAACACGAACACGAACAACACGAACATCAAACACGAACACGAACACGAACAACACGAACATCAAACACGAACAAGAACACGAACACGAACACGAACACGAACACGAACACGAACACGAACACGAACACGAACACGAACACGAACACGAACACGAACACGAACACGAACACGAACACGAACACGAACACGAACACGAACACGAACACGAACACGAACACGAACACGAACACGAACACGAACACGAACACGAACACGAACACGAACAACCCGAACATCAAACACGAACAACACGAACACGAACACGAACACGAACACGAACACGAACACGAACACGAACACGAACACGAACACGAACACGAACACGAACACGAACACGAACATCAAACACAAACACGAATTCGAATTTGAATTCGAACTCGAACTCGAACACAAACACGCACACGAACACGAACACGAACATCAAACACGAACATCAAACACGAACATCAAACACGAACACGAACACGAACACGAACACGAACATGAACATGAACACAAACATCAAACACGAACACGAACACGAACATCAAACACGAACATCAAACACGAACATCAAACACGAACATCAAACACGAACATCAAACACGAACATCAAACACGAACATCAAACACGAACATCAAACACGAACATCAAACACGAACATCAAACACGAACATCAAACACGAACACGAACACGAACACGAACACGAACATGAACACGAACATCAAACACGAACACGAACACGAACACGAACAACACGAACACGAACACGAACAACACGAACATCAAACACGAACATCAAACACGAACACGAACATGAACACGAACATCAAACACGAACATCAAACCCGAACATCAAACACGAACATCAAACACGAACACGAACACGAACACGAACACGAACACGAACACGAACACGAACACGAACACGAACACGAACACGAACACGAACACGAACACGAACACGAACACGAACAACACGAACATCAAACACGAACACGAACACGAACAACACGAACATCAAACACGAACAAGAACACGAACACGAACACGAACACGAACAGGAACACGAACACGAACACGAACACGAACACGAACACGAACACGAACACGAACACGAACACGAACACGAACACGAACACGAACACGAACACGAACACGAACACGAACACGAACACGAACACGAACACGAACACGAACACGAACACGAACACGAACACGAACACGAACACGAACAACCCGAACATCAAACACGAACAACACGAACACGAACACGAACACGAACACGAACACGAACACGAACACGAACACGAACACGAACACGAACACGAACACGAACACGAACACGAACACGAACACGAACATCAAACACAAACACGAATTCGAATTTGAATTCGAACTCGAACTCGAACACAAACACGCACACGAACACGAACACGAACATCAAACACGAACATCAAACACGAACATCAAACACGAACACGAACACGAACACGAACACGAACATGAACATGAACACAAACATCAAACACGAACACGAACACGAACATCAAACACGAACATCAAACACGAACATCAAACACGAACATCAAACACGAACATCAAACACGAACATCAAACACGAACATCAAACACGAACATCAAACACGAACATCAAACACGAACATCAAACACGAACACGAACACGAACACGAACACGAACATGAACACGAACATCAAACACGAACACGAACACGAACACGAACACGAACACGAACACGAACACGAACACGAACACGAACACGAACACGAACACGAACACGAACACGAACACGAACACGAACACGAACACGAACACGAACACGAACACGAACACGAACACGAACACGAACACGAACACGAACACGAACAACCCGAACATCAAACACGAACAACACGAACACGAACACGAACACGAACACGAACACGAACACGAACACGAACACGAACACGAACACGAACACGAACACGAACACGAACACGAACACGAACACGAACACGAACATCAAACACAAACACGAATTCGAATTTGAATTCGAACTCGAACTCGAACACAAACACGCACACGAACACGAACACGAACATCAAACACGAACATCAAACACGAACATCAAACACGAACACGAACACGAACACGAACACGAACATGAACATGAACACAAACATCAAACACGAACACGAACACGAACATCAAACACGAACATCAAACACGAACATCAAACACGAACATCAAACACGAACATCAAACACGAACATCAAACACGAACATCAAACACGAACATCAAACACGAACATCAAACACGAACATCAAACACGAACATCAAACACGAACACGAACACGAACACGAACACGAACATGAACACGAACATCAAACACGAACACGAACACGAACACGAACAACACGAACACGAACACGAACAACACGAACATCAAACACGAACATCAAACACGAACACGAACATGAACACGAACATCAAACACGAACATCAAACCCGAACATCAAACACGAACATCAAACACGAACACGAACACGAACACGAACACGAACACGAACACGAACACGAACACGAACACGAACACGAACACGAACACGAACACGAACACGAACACGAACACGAACACGAACACGAACACGAACACGAACACGAACACGAACACGAACACGAACACGAACACGAACACGAACACGAACACGAACATGAACATGAACACGAACATCAAACACGAACACGAACACGAACACGAACAACACGAACATCAAACACGAACACGAACACGAACACGAACACGAACATGAACACGAACATCAAACACGAACACGAACATGAACATGAACACGAACATCAAACACGAACACGAACACGAACACGAACAACACGAACACGAACACGAACAACACGAACATCAAACACGAACACGAACACGAACACGAACACGAACACGAACAGGAACACGAACACGAACACGAACACGAACACGAACACGAACATCAAACACGAACACGAACACGAACACGAACACGAACACGAACACGAACACGAACACGAACACGAACACGAACATCAAACACAAACACGAACATCAAACACAAACACGAATTCGAATTTGAATTCGAACTCGAACTCGAACACAAACACGAACATGAACATGAACACGAACATCAAACACGAACACGAACACGAACATCAAACACGAACATCAAACACGAACACGAACACGAACACGAACACGAACATCAAACACGAACATCAAACACGAACATCAAACACGAACATCAAACACGAACATCAAACACGAACACGAACAACACGCACACGAACATGAACATGAACACAAACATCAAACACGAACACGAACACGAACATCAAACACGAACATCAAACACGAACATCAAACACGAACATCAAACACGAACATCAAACACGAACATCAAACACGAACATCAAACACGAACATCAAACACGAACATCAAACACGAACATCAAACACGAACACGAACACGAACACGAACACGAACACGAACACGAACATGAACATGAACACGAACATCAAACACGAACACGAACACGAACACGAACAACACGAACATCAAACACGAACATGAACACGAACACGAACACGAACATGAACACGAACATCAAACACGAACACGAACACGAACAACACGAACACGAACACGAACAACACGAACATCAAACACGAACATCAAACACGAACACGAACATGAACACGAACATCAAACACGAACATCAAACCCGAACATCAAACACGAACATCAAACACGAACACGAACACGAACACGAACACGAACACGAACACGAACACGAACACGAACACGAACACGAACACGAACACGAACACGAACATCAAACACGAACATCAAACACGAACACGAACACGAACACGAACACGAACACGAACACGAACACGAACACGAACACGAACACGAACACGAACACGAACACGAACACGAACACGAACACGAACACGAACACGAACACGAACATCAAACACGAACATCAAACACGAACATCAAACACGAACACGAACACGAACACGAACACGAACATGAACATGAACACAAACATCAAACACGAACACGAACACGAACATCAAACACGAACATCAAACACGAACATCAAACACGAACATCAAACACGAACATCAAACACGAACATCAAACACGAACATCAAACACGAACATCAAACACGAACATCAAACACGAACATCAAACACGAACATCAAACACGAACACGAACACGAACACGAACACGAACATGAACACGAACATCAAACACGAACACGAACACGAACACGAACAACACGAACACGAACACGAACAACACGAACATCAAACACGAACATCAAACACGAACACGAACATGAACACGAACATCAAACACGAACATCAAACCCGAACATCAAACACGAACATCAAACACGAACACGAACACGAACACGAACACGAACACGAACACGAACACGAACACGAACACGAACACGAACACGAACACGAACACGAACACGAACACGAACACGAACACG
>NC_059556.1:2500-7500 GCF_905220415.1 Colias croceus
AACCTAACCTAACCTAACCTAACCTAACCTAACCTAACCTAACCTAACCTAACCTAACCTAACCTAACCTAACCTAACCTAACCTAACCTAACCTAACCTAACCTAACCTAACCTAACCTAACCTAACCTAACCTAACCTAACCTAACCTAACCTAACCTAACCTAACCTAACCTAACCTAACCTAACCTAACCTAACCTAACCTAACCTAACCTAACCTAACCTAACCTAACCTAACCTAACCTAACCTAACCTAACCTAACCTAACCTAACCTAACCTAACCTAACCTAACCTAACCTAACCTAACCTAACCTAACCTAACCTAACCTAACCTAACCTAACCTAACCTAACCTAACCTAACCTAACCTAACCTAACCTAACCTAACCTAACCTAACCTAACCTAACCTAACCTAACCTAACCTAACCTAACCTAACCTAACCTAACCTAACCTAACCTAACCTAACCTAACCTAACCTAACCTAACCTAACCTAACCTAACCTAACCTAACCTAACCTAACCTAACCTAACCTAACCTAACCTAACCTAACCTAACCTAACCTAACCTAACCTAACCTAACCTAACCTAACCTAAGCTAACCTAACCTAACCTAACCTAACCTAGCCTAACCTAACCTAACCTAACCTAACCTAACCTAACCTAACCTAACCTAACCTAACCTAACCTAACCTAACCTAACCTAACCTAACCTAACCTAACCTAACCTAACCTAACCTAACCTAACCTAACCTAACCTAACCTAACCTAACCTAACCTAACCTAACCTAACCTAACCTAACCTAACCTAACCTAACCTAACCTAACCTAACCTAACCTAACCTAACCTAACCTAACCTAACCTAACCTAACCTAACCTAACCTAACCTAACCTAACCTAACCTAACCTAACCTAACCTAACCTAACCTAACCTAACCTAACCTAACCTAACCTAACCTAACCTAACCTAACCTAACCTAACCTAACCTAACCTAACCTAACCTAACCTAACCTAACCTAACCTAACCTAACCTAACCTAACCTAACCTAACCTAACCTAACCTAACCTAACCTAACCTAACCTAACCTAACCTAACCTAACCTAACCTAACCTAACCTAACCTAACCTAACCTAACCTAACCTGACCTAACCTAACCTAACCTAACCTAACCTAACCTAACCTAACCTAACCTAACCTAACCTAACCTAACCTAACCTAACCTAACCTAACCTAACCTAACCTAACCTAACCTAACCTAACCTAACCTAACCTAACCTAACCTAACCTAACCTAACCTAACCTAACCTAACCTAACCTAACCTAACCTAACCTAACCTAACCTAACCTAACCTAACCTAACCTAACCTAACCTAACCTAACCTAACCTAACCTAACCTAACCTAACCTAACCTAACCTAACCTAACCTAACCTAACCTAACCTAACCTAACCTAACCTAACCTAACCTAACCTAACCTAACCTAACCTAACCTAACCTAACCTAACCTAACCTAACCTAACCTAACCTAACCTAACCTAACCTAACCTAACCTAACCTAACCTAACCTAACCTAACCTAACCTAACCTAACCTAACCTAACCTAACCTAACCTAACCTAACCTAACCTAACCTAACCTAACCTAACCTAACCTAACCTAACCTAACCTAACCTAACCTAACCTAACCTAACCTAACCTAACCTAACCTAACCTAACCTAACCTAACCTAACCTAACCTAACCTAACCTAACCTAACCTAACCTAACCTAACCTAACCTAACCTAACCTAACCTAACCTAACCTAACCTAACCTAACCTAACCTAACCTAACCTAACCTAACCTAACCTAACCTAACCTAACCTAACCTAACCTAACCTAACCTAACCTAACCTAACCTAACCTAACCTAACCTAACCTAACCTAACCTAACCTAACCTAACCTAACCTAACCTAACCTAACCTAACCTAACCTAACCTAACCTAACCTAACCTAACCTAACCTAACCTAACCTAACCTAACCTAACCTAACCTAACCTAACCTAACCTAACCTAACCTAACCTAACCTAACCTAACCTAACCTAACCTAACCTAACCTAACCTAACCTAACCTAACCTAACCTAACCTAACCTAACCTAACCTAACCTAACCTAACCTAACCTAACCTAACCTAACCTAACCTAACCTAACCTAACCTAACCTAACCTAACCTAACCTAACCTAACCTAACCTAACCTAACCTAACCTAACCTAACCTAACCTAACCTAACCTAACCTAACCTAACCTAACCTAACCTAACCTAACCTAACCTAACCTAACCTAACCTAACCTAACCTAACCTAACCTAACCTAACCTAACCTAACCTAACCTAACCTAACCTAACCTAACCTAACCTAACCTAACCTAACCTAACCTAACCTAACCTAACCTAACCTAACCTAACCTAACCTAACCTAACCTAACCTAACCTAACCTAACCTAACCTAACCTAACCTAACCTAACCTAACCTAACCTAACCTAACCTAACCTAACCTAACCTAACCTAACCTAACCTAACCTAACCTAACCTAACCTAACCTAACCTAACCTAACCTAACCTAACCTAACCTAACCTAACCTAACCTAACCTAACCTAACCTAACCTAACCTAACCTAACCTAACCTAACCTAACCTAACCTAACCTAACCTAACCTAACCTAACCTAACCTAACCTAACCTAACCTAACCTAACCTAACCTAACCTAACCTAACCTAACCTAACCTAACCTAACCTAACCTAACCTAACCTAACCTAACCTAACCTAACCTAACCTAACCTAACCTAACCTAACCTAACCTAACCTAACCTAACCTAACCTAACCTAACCTAACCTAACCTAACCTAACCTAACCTAACCTAACCTAACCTAACCTAACCTAACCTAACCTAACCTAACCTAACCTAACCTAACCTAACCTAACCTAACCTAACCTAACCTAACCTAACCTAACCTAACCTAACCTAACCTAACCTAACCTAACCTAACCTAACCTAACCTAACCTAACCTAACCTAACCTAACCTAACCTAACCTAACCTAACCTAACCTAACCTAACCTAACCTAACCTAACCTAACCTAACCTAACCTAACCTAACCTAACCTAACCTAACCTAACCTAACCTAACCTAACCTAACCTAACCTAACCTAACCTAACCTAACCTAACCTAACCTAACCTAACCTAACCTAACCTAACCTAACCTAACCTAACCTAACCTAACCTAACCTAACCTAACCTAACCTAACCTAACCTAACCTAACCTAACCTAACCTAACCTAACCTAACCTAACCTAACCTAACCTAACCTAACCTAACCTAACCTAACCTAACCTAACCTAACCTAACCTAACCTAACCTAACCTAACCTAACCTAACCTAACCTAACCTAACCTAACCTAACCTAACCTAACCTAACCTAACCTAACCTAACCTAACCTAACCTAACCTAACCTAACCTAACCTAACCTAACCTAACCTAACCTAACCTAACCTAACCTAACCTAACCTAACCTAACCTAACCTAACCTAACCTAACCTAACCTAACCTAACCTAACCTAACCTAACCTAACCTAACCTAACCTAACCTAACCTAACCTAACCTAACCTAACCTAACCTAACCTAACCTAACCTAACCTAACCTAACCTAACCTAACCTAACCTAACCTAACCTAACCTAACCTAACCTAACCTAACCTAACCTAACCTAACCTAACCTAACCTAACCTAACCTAACCTAACCTAACCTAACCTAACCTAACCTAACCTAACCTAACCTAACCTAACCTAACCTAACCTAACCTAACCTAACCTAACCTAACCTAACCTAACCTAACCTAACCTAACCTAACCTAACCTAACCTAACCTAACCTAACCTAACCTAACCTAACCTAACCTAACCTAACCTAACCTAACCTAACCTAACCTAACCTAACCTAACCTAACCTAACCTAACCTAACCTAACCTAACCTAACCTAACCTAACCTAACCTAACCTAACCTAACCTAACCTAACCTAACCTAACCTAACCTAACCTAACCTAACCTAACCTAACCTAACCTAACCTAACCTAACCTAACCTAACCTAACCTAACCTAACCTAACCTAACCTAACCTAACCTAACCTAACCTAACCTAACCTAACCTAACCTAACCTAACCTAACCTAACCTAACCTAACCTAACCTAACCTAACCTAACCTAACCTAACCTAACCTAACCTAACCTAACCTAACCTAACCTAACCTAACCTAACCTAACCTAACCTAACCTAACCTAACCTAACCTAACCTAACCTAACCTAACCTAACCTAACCTAACCTAACCTAACCTAACCTAACCTAACCTAACCTAACCTAACCTAACCTAACCTAACCTAACCTAACCTAACCTAACCTAACCTAACCTAACCTAACCTAACCTAACCTAACCTAACCTAACCTAACCTAACCTAACCTAACCTAACCTAACCTAACCTAACCTAACCTGACCTAACCTAACCTAACCTAACCTAACCTAACCTAACCTAACCTAACCTAACCTAACCTAACCTAACCTAACCTAACCTAACCTAACCTAACCTAACCTAACCTAACCTAACCTAACCTAACCTAACCTAACCTAACCTAACCTAACCTAACCTAACCTAACCTAACCTAACCTAACCTAACCTAACCTAACCTAACCTAACCTAACCTAACCTAACCTAACCTAACCTAACCTAACCTAACCTAACCTAACCTAACCTAACCTAACCTAACCTAACCTAACCTAACCTAACCTAACCTAACCTAACCTAACCTAACCTAACCTAACCTAACCTGACCTAACCTAACCTAACCTAACCTAACCTAACCTAACCTAACCTAACCTAACCTAACCTAACCTAACCTAACCTAACCTAACCTAACCTAACCTAACCTAACCTAACCTAACCTAACCTAACCTAACCT